>NW_026610387.1:297500-304935 GCF_029499605.1 Hyla sarda | reverse complement strand
TGTTCTCTATTCTCTCTGTAGGATATATGTAGATGATATCAGGTCATGTGACGTGTCCTCTATTCTCTGTAGGATATATGTAGATGATATCAGGTCATGTGACGTGTTCTCTATTCTCTCTGTAGAATATATGTAGATGATATCGGGTCATGTGACGTGTTCTCTATTCTCTCTGTAGGATATATGTAGATGATATCAGGTCATGTGACGTGTTCTCTATTCCTCTGTAGGATATATGTAGATGATATCAGGTCATGTGACGTGTCCTTCTCTATTCTCTCTGTAGAATATATGTAGATGATATCGGGTCATGTGACGTGTTCTCTATTCCTCTGTAGGATATATGTAGATGATATCAGGTCATGTGACGTGTCCTTCTCTATTCTCTCTGTAGGATATATGTAGATGATATCAGGTCATGTGACGTGTTCTCTATTCCTCTGTAGGATATATGTAGATGATATCGGGTCATGTGACGTGTTCTCTATTCTCTCTGTAGGATATATGTAGATGATATCAGGTCATGTGACGTGTCCTTCTCTATTCTCTCTGTAGGATATATGTAGATGATATCGGGTCATGTGACGTGTTCTCTATTCTCTCTGTAGGATATATGTAGATGATATCAGGTCATGTGACGTGTTCTCTATTCTCTCTGTAGGATATATGTAGATGATATCAGGGTCATGTGACGTGTTCTCTATTCTCTCTGTAGGATATATGTAGATGATATCAGGTCATGTGACGTGTTCTCTATTCCTCTGTAGGATATATGTAGATGATATCGGGTCATGTGACGTGTTCTCTATTCTCTCTGTAGGATATATGTAGATGATATCGGGTCATGTGACGTGTTCTCTATTCTCTCTGTAGGATATATGTAGATGATATCAGGTCATGTGACGTGTTCTCTATTCTCTGTAGGATATATGTAGATGATATCAGGTCATGTGACGTGTTCTCTATTCTCTCTGTAGGATATATGTAGATGATATCGGGTCATGTGACGTGTTCTCTATTCTCTCTGTAGGATATATGTAGATGATATCAGGTCATGTGACGTGTTCTCTATTCTCTCTGTAGGATATATGTAGATGATATCGGGTCATGTGACGTGTCTCTATTCTCTCTGTAGGATATATGTAGATGATATCAGGTCATGTGACGTGTTCTCTATTCTCTCTGTAGGATATATGTAGATGATATCAGGTCATGTGACGTGTTCTCTATTCTCTCTGTAGGATATATGTAGATGATATCGGGTCATGTGACGTGTTCTCTATTCTCTCTGTAGGATATATGTAGATGATATCAGGTCATGTGACGTGTTCTCTATTCTCTCTGTAGGATATATGTAGATTATATCAGGTCATGTGACGTGTCTCTATTCTCTCTGTAGGATATATGTAGATGATATCAGGTCATGTGACGTGTTCTCTATTCTCTCTGTAGGATATATGTAGATGATATCAGGTCATGTGACGTGTTCTCTATTCTCTCTGTAGGATATATGTAGATGATATCGGGTCATGTGACGTGTTCTCTATTCTCTCTGTAGGATATATGTAGATGATATCGGGTCATGTGACGTGTCTCTATTCTCTCTGTAGGATATATGTAGATGATATCAGGTCATGTGACGTGTTCTCTATTCTCTCTGTAGGATATATGTAGATGATATCGGGTCATGTGACGTGTTCTCTATTCTCTCTGTAGGATATATGTAGATGATATCAGGTCATGTGACGTGTTCTCTATTCCTCTGTAGGATATATGTAGATGATATCAGGTCATGTGACGTGTTCTCTATTCTCTCTGTAGGATATATGTAGATGATATCGGGTCATGTGACGTGTTCTCTATTCTCTCTGTAGGATATATGTAGATGATATCAGGTCATGTGACGTGTCTCTATTCTCTCTGTAGGATATATGTAGATGATATCAGGTCATGTGACGTGTTCTCTATTCTCTCTGTAGGATATATGTAGATGATATCAGGTCATGTGACGTGTTCTCTATTCTCTCTGTAGGATATATGTAGATGATATCAGGTCATGTGACGTGTCCTCTATTCTCTCTGTAGGATATATGTAGATGATTTCGGGTCATGTGACGTGTTCTCTATTCCTCTGTAGGATATATGTAGATGATATCGGGTCATGTGACGTGTCCTCTATTCTCTCTGTAGGATATATGTAGATGATATCAGATCATGTGACGTGTCCTCTATTCTCTCTGTAGGATATATGTAGATGATATCAGGTCATGTGACGTGTCCTCTATTCTCTCTGTAGGATATATGTAGATGATATCAGGTCATGTGACGTGTTCTCTATTCTCTCTGTAGGATATATGTAGATGATATCAGGTCATGTGACGTTTTCTCTATTCTCTCTGTAGGATATATGTAGATGATATCAGGTCATGTGACGTGTTCTCTATTCTCTCTGTAGGATATATGTAGATGATATCAGGTCATGTGACGTTTTCTCTATTCTCTCTGTAGGATATATGTAGATGATATCAGGTCATGTGACGTGTTCTCTATTCCTCTGTAGGATATATGTAGATGATTTCGGGTCATGTGACGTGTTCTCTATTCTCTCTGTAGGATATATGTAGATGATATCAGGTCATGTGACGTGTTCTCTATTCTCTCTGTAGGATATATGTAGATGATATCAGGTCATGTGACGTGTCCTCTATTCTCTCTGTAGGATATATGTAGATGATATCAGGTCATGTGACGTGTTCTCTATTCTCTCTGTAGGATATATGTAGATGATATCAGGTCATGTGACGTGTCCTCTATTCTCTCTGTAGGATATATGTAGATGATATCAGGTCATGTGACGTGTCCTCTATTCTCTCTGTAGGATATATGTAGATGATATCAGGTCATGTGACGTGTTCTCTATTCTCTCTGTAGGATATATGTAGATGATATCAGGTCATGTGACGTGTCCTCTATTCTCTCTGTAGGATATATGTAGATGATTTCGGGTCATGTGACGTGTTCTCTATTCCTCTGTAGGATATATGTAGATGATATCGGGTCATGTGACGTGTTCTCTATTCTCTCTGTAGGATATATGTAGATGATATCAGGTCATGTGACGTGTTCTCTATTCTCTCTGTAGGATATATGTAGATGATATCAGGTCATGTGACGTGTCCTCTATTCTCTCTGTAGGATATATGTAGATGATATCGGGTCATGTGACGTGTTCTCTATTCTCTCTGTAGGATATATGTAGATGATATCAGGTCATGTGACGTGTTCTCTATTCTCTCTGTAGGATATATGTAGATGATATCGGGTCATGTGACGTGTTCTCTATTCTCTCTGTAGGATATATGTAGATGATATCGGGTCATGTGACGTGTTCTCTATTCCTCTGTAGGATATATGTAGATGATATCAGGTCATGTGACGTGTTCTCTATTCTCTCTGTAGGATATATGTAGATGATATCAGGTCATGTGACGTGTTCTCTATTCTCTCTGTAGGATATATGTAGATGATATCGGGTCATGTGACGTGTTCTCTATTCTCTCTGTAGGATATATGTAGATGATATCGGGTCATGTGACGTGTTCTCTATTCTCTCTGTAGGATATATGTAGATGATATCAGGTCATGTGACGTGTTCTCTATTCTCTCTGTAGGATATATGAAGTTGATATCGGGTCATGTGACGTGTTCTCTATTCTCTCTGTAGAATATATGTAGATGATATCAGGTCATGTGACGTGTTCTCTATTCTCTCTGTAGGATATATGTAGATGATATCAGGTCATGTGACGTGTTCTCTATTCCTCTGTAGGATATATGTAGATGATATCGGGTCATGTGACGTGTTCTCTATTCTCTCTGTAGGATATATGTAGATGATATCGGGTCATGTGACGTGTTCTCTATTCTCTCTGTAGGATATATGTAGATGATATCGGGTCATGTGACGTGTTCTCTATTCTCTCTGTAGGATATATGTAGATGATATCGGGTCATGTGACGTGTTCTCTATTCTCTCTGTAGGATATATGTAGATGATATCAGGTCATGTGACGTGTTCTCTATTCTCTGTAGGATATATGTAGATGATATCGGGTCATGTGACGTGTTCTCTATTCTCTCTGTAGGATATATGTAGATGATATCAGGTCATGTGACGTGTCCTCTATTCTCTCTGTAGGATATATGTAGATGATATCAGGTCATGTGACGTGTTCTCTATTCTCTCTGTAGGATATATGTAGATGATATCAGGTCATGTGACGTGTTCTCTATTCTCTCTGTAGGATATATGTAGATGATATCGGGTCATGTGACGTGTTCTCTATTCTCTCTGTAGGATATATGTAGATGATATCGGGTCATGTGACGTGTTCTCTATTCTCTCTGTAGGATATATGTAGATGATATCAGGTCATGTGACGTGTTCTCTATTCTCTCTGTAGGATATATGAAGTTGATATCGGGTCATGTGACGTGTTCTCTATTCTCTCTGTAGGATATATGTAGATGATATCAGGTCATGTGACGTGTTCTCTATTCCTCTGTAGGATATATGTAGATGATATCGGGTCATGTGACGTGTTCTCTATTCTCTCTGTAGGATATATGTAGATGATATCGGGTCATGTGACGTGTTCTCTATTCTCTCTGTAGGATATATGTAGATGATATCGGGTCATGTGACGTGTTCTCTATTCTCTCTGTAGGATATATGTAGATGATATCGGGTCATGTGACGTGTTCTCTATTCTCTCTGTAGGATATATGTAGATGATATCAGGTCATGTGACGTGTTCTCTATTCTCTGTAGGATATATGTAGATGATATCGGGTCATGTGACGTGTTCTCTATTCTCTCTGTAGGATATATGTAGATGATATCAGGTCATGTGACGTGTTCTCTATTCTCTGTAGGATATATGTAGATGATATCGGGTCATGTGACGTGTTCTCTATTCCTCTGTAGGATATATGTAGATGATATCGGGTCATGTGACGTGTTCTCTATTCCTCTGTAGGATATATGTAGATGATATCGGGTCATGTGACGTGTTCTCTATTCTCTCTGTAGGATATATGTAGATGATATCAGGTCATGTGACGTGTTCTCTATTCTCTCTGTAGGATATATGTAGATGATATCGGGTCATGTGACGTGTCCTCTATTCTCTCTGTAGGATATATGTAGATGATATCAGGTCATGTGACGTGTTCTCTATTCTCTCTGTAGGATATATGTAGATGATATCAGGTCATGTGACGTGTCCTCTATTCTCTGTAGGATATATGTAGATGATATCGGGTCATGTGACGTGTTCTCTATTCTCTCTGTAGGATATATGTAGATGATATCAGGTCATGTGACGTGTCCTCTATTCTCTGTAGGATATATGTAGATGATATCAGGTCATGTGACGTGTTCTCTATTCTCTGTAGGATATATGTAGATGATATCGGGTCATGTGACGTGTTCTCTATTCTCTCTGTACGATATATGTAGATGATATCAGGTCATGTGACGTGTCCTCTATTCTCTCTGTAGGATATATGTAGATGATATCAGGTCATGTGACGTGTTCTCTATTCTCTCTGTAGGATATATGTAGATGATATCGGGTCATGTGACGTGTTCTCTATTCTCTCTGTAGGATATATGTTGATGATATCAGGTCATGTGACGTGTCCTCTATTCTCTCTGTAGGATATATGTAGATGATATCGGGTCATGTGACGTGTTCTCTATTCTCTCTGTAGGATATATGTAGATGATATCAGGTCATGTGACGTGTTCTCTATTCTCTCTGTAGGATATATGTAGATGATATCAGGTCATGTGACGTGTTCTCTATTCTCTCTGTAGGATATATGTAGATGATATCGGGTCATGTGACGTGTTCTCCTCTATTCTCTCTGTAGGATATATGTAGATGATATCGGGTCATGTGACGTGTCCTCTATTCTCTGTAGGATATATGTAGATGATATCAGGTCATGTGACGTGTTCTCTATTCCTCTGTAGGATATATGTAGATGATATCAGGTCATGTGACGTGTTCTCTATTCTCTCTGTAGGATATATGTAGATGATATCGGGTCATGTGACGTGTTCTCTATTCTCTCTGTAGGATATATGTAGATGATATCAGGTCATGTGACGTGTTCTCTATTCTCTCTGTAGGATATATGTAGATGATATCAGGTCATGTGACGTGTTCTCTATTCCTCTGTAGGATATATGTAGATGATATCAGGTCATGTGACGTGTTCTCTATTCTCTCTGTAGGATATATGTAGATGATATCGGGTCATGTGACGTGTTCTCTATTCTCTCTGTAGGATATATGTAGATGATATCAGGTCATGTGACGTGTTCTCTATTCCTCTGTAGGATATATGTAGATGATATCGGGTCATGTGACGTGTTCTCTATTCCTCTGTAGGATATATGTAGATGATATCAGGTCATGTGACGTTGACTCCTCCATTTTGTATTTCCACCATGTGTTTTGTGGTTTGTACGTCCATTACTGATTCTTCTACTTCTGTTCTTGTCGCAGGAATTTTTATTTCTATAATATATAACCCGGTGCCCCAGTCCTTCCAGAACCTTCTCTGAAGACCCTTGGATCAGGCTGCCCAGAGTCCTGACCATCTCCCCCATATTGTATATAATAATCCACCAATCACATGCTCAATCTAAATCTCTGATCAGAACCTACAGCAATCACATGATCCAGTGATCGGCTGCTTCATCTCATACATCACATGACAAATTACCAAATCACATGACCTGGTCTCCGGTGTGCTGTATGAGAAGCAGTAGGCCTTGATTTCCTGCAGATTGTCCATATAGATCCCAATCAATGAATTGTATATATTCTATATTCTATATCCTTTCTCCGCACTGTAATAAACACAACTGACTCCACTGGTTTCTATGGATTATTTGTGACACGTTCCCTGCAGAGGATGACAAACACTGAGAGCGGAGGCCTCCATCATCCCCCGGACCACACAACGTATCTATATATGTATTATTTACCTTTAGATGTATAACACATAGATTAATAACCTACATATACCTATAGATTTATAACCTATACATGTGTGTGTATATATCTCTACCTACAGAACCTACCTATAACCTACAGAACCACATTCTTTGGTTTAATTTATAACCTATATATATATATGTGTGTGTGTATGTGTATATATATATATAGAGAGAGAGAGATAACCTTTATATATGTGTGTGTATGTGTATATATATATAGAGAGAGAGAGATAACCTTTATATATGTGTGTGTATGTATATATATATATATAGAGAGAGAGAGAGAGAACCTTTATATATATATATATGTGTATATATATATATAGAGAGATAACCTTTATATATATATGTGTGTGTATG